>NW_020229503.1:451553-466553 GCF_003227725.1 Camponotus floridanus
TTATACTTAAAAATTTCGAGACAAATCGAATGGGTACCCCTATATCAGTAAGATATTGGAGGATATTAAAAGAAAAGAAATTATTAATTTAAACGTAATAAGAATAAGAATCTAGAGAATTAATTCAGAATTAATTGATTAAAATTATTTGATTTATTTTATTTTGCACACTGTCCGAATTGAAATTTTTTAAAATCTTGCTGATATCGGATTCGATTTGTCTCGCGCGGACGAACAGTACCCCAAATTATATGTGTTCGCACATTTAACACAAACTCCAATGTATTTTATTATTTATAAATATTATTTATAAAATTTTATACAAACTCCAATGCATGTATTTTATTATTTATAAATATTATTTATAAAATTTTATAATTTATAATCCTTCGTAATCATATTTCAATAAAAAAGATCGTTATATTCATTTAATTTTCAATAAAGAAATATATTTCTTAATAATGGAAGAACATGTTTTTTGATGTGCATATCAATTTCGTGTATTGAAGATGACGAGAAATAATGACGAGAAATAATTGTCGTTAAATTATTACTGAAATAATTGCTATCGAGAATAGTCCGGAAGATCCAGGATTCGTTCGCTCCTACAGTGAAGTTCCCGACGTTCAATCGATCACTTAACTTTTCTTCGCAGATTGATCTTACGAAATCTAATGTAAAATCAAGATGTTAATCGTTCTCCATTTTTAAGATCGCTCCTGTTTTTATCGGATTACCGGTATATCACTTGCGAATTTGCAATTGAATATTTTGAATATTATCGATTTATTTATTCATTGCGTTTTATCCCGAATTTTAAATCGCGATTTATCTTATAATTTAATTGTTGACTTATACATGAAAGCTTTGTTTATCTTTCCACATCTTTGAATATTGTTTTTTTATAGTTCGTGCAAAACTATAAAATGCTGGTAGTGCAAATATTTTCTTCTATAATATGACAGACGATCGATAACTTTATTAATGACTGTTTTAAACGTAATTCTTTACTTCTTCTTTATTTAAATTAAACTTATTAAACTCTACAATTACATCCATTATTAGAGGGACTTTGAAAATCATTCGTCCCGTTACCTTCTATTAAACGTAGCCACAACGTGATTTTTAATTATAATATTTTAAAGCTTATAGAGCTCATTTCATCTTATTCAGCTAATCATGCGCGAATTAGGAAATGTGTTTTATTTTCAATCGTGAAATTCGTATAAAGTCGCGTATATTAATCGCAAATAAATCGGACAGTGAAATTTATGTTCATAAACAATACGGACCACAAATATTTGCCAAAATATCTTCGTTTGTCATCATTTGTGTAATAATTATATCGCACGCGTGTCTATTGATGATTTCGATTATTATATTATAAAAATTATGCTTATCTCGCAATCGATTATTGTAGATTTATTTATTCGTCGCGTGTTCTCGCAAATTTTAAATCGCGATTTACTTAGTAATTTAATTGTTGATTTCTAAGTTTATTCTATTTATTCATTTTGAATATTTCCTTTGATAATCTATACAAAATGCGCCAGTAATGCAAATACTTTCTTTTACAATCGAAGAAACGATCAATAATTTTAATCATGACTCTTTTGATCACGATTATTTACGTTATATAAAACTTATTAAACTTATTAAATTCTATTCTATGTAAAAATTTTTAGTAAATTTTATTTTATACATATATTTTAGACAATTTCGTGTGATAAATTATTCCATGTAATAAGTTATTTTGTATTAAATTTTGAATTATATTATTTAGAAATCCAAGAAACGCAAATATAATAGAATAGTGTATCCGATGGAATCAGGCATAATTGATACATATGCAAAGGAAACAAAACTCATCGATATGTTAAAATTTATCTCGTGCCTATCTCCGCGCTAGCAGAAACCTTCGGCTCTAAGAGAAATTATTTCCGATCCTTATCTTCCGCGATATCGGCGACACCTAATGAATGTCAATGAAAAAAAAGATTGTCCATACGGCAGAAATCAATTAGGAGAATATAGAATGTTACGTACTTGAATAATTAATGGCACAATTAATACATATTTTTTTTTCTTTGTTATGGTATTTGTAAACCTCAACTTTCTCCTTTCGCAGCGAAAGGAAAAATAATTTATCCGTCCGCTAAAGATAACGATGAAATAAAGATGCTCCAAACGCGAGTAAAAAATGTAAAAATAGAGAACGGAGGAAAGCATTTTTCTATAAGAACACTCTCCATATTATTAAATTCGAGAAATAAGCTCTGAAGAATTTGATGATCTTATATAAAACACATTTAATTCCTTCCAAGAGATCTTATATTGATGAATAAAAGATATTTTCTAAGCAAAATTAAATATTACAGTAATTTCTTCCTGTTTTCGAATTATCTCTGTTCGAATATTGGAGTCAAGAGCACAAATGTGGAGCATATTAGAAGTGTAATTAGATATAATAAGTGTCATTATTTAAGCAGGAGCAATTGTGCTTAAAATTTTTGATATTTTATTTTTGATATTTTATTTATTTGATATTTTATATTTGATATTTTATTTTTGATATTTGATATTTTATAAATCAGCTAAAAAGCGTTTCTTCGCCTACTATAAAGAACTGTACCCTGTAAGCGTAAACGCGTCGCATGTTTGCTCGCGCAAATGTATGTGCGATTTATAAGCTGCGAAGACATGAAAGTAAGAATCCAGTATTACTCTATTCATGTTTCACTAAACTTGATCCAGTCATCAGGCCATCTTTGGCCCATGATTTGACACTTATAACTTCACATACGCATTTGCATCATTTCACCTCCTCCTTTATCGAAGTACACTTACGCAGCGGACATAAGCTGTCATAAGAGTTACCTGCAATCAACACAAATAACGTCATATATTTCTTAACTAAGTCAAGTTCGTTCCGGAGATAATATAATAGACGGAAATCTTATTTCATTACGGTCACAATCGTGCTAAAAATGTAACGTTTCCATTTAACATTTAAATTTACTTGGAGTTAATGATATTTACTGCTTCTAATTAGAATTTTTTGCTGGTATAATTTTATTAATAATTGTGATAAATATTCATATTTACTTCCCCACTACTGATTTTGATCTTGATATGTGTTGTCAACATCATGTCCCTAAGTAATATGCAAAATAAAATGCGTTTTAACGTCTTAGGATTTTAATTATACTGGGTAGGACTTAAATTATCCTGCAACGATACCCGATGCGTTTGTATTATAAGAATACTTTATAATACAAGCATAATTACAGATTTTCTTATCGTTCTGCAAATCTGAGATATTTAAATTGTATTATTAATTATAAAAATGAGAGAAAGTTATTTTTTAATACGTAGATTAATATATTTTGTTAATATTACAAAAATAAGCTGAATTCTGAATTATTAATATAGTAACACAATAACTATAAAGTTACATCTTAATATTTATTTATTTTAACATCTCTTAAGTTTTTTATTATGTTAATAATGTATATCAACATAGATATATTAGTACTGCATTACTTATTACTTGCTAATACACATAAATTAATATATGTATATTAATGTGTAATATATATATATATATATATATATATATATACATATATATATATATATATGATTTAATAAAGGATATTACAGATATAGATTATAATTTTAATATAATGTAAAATAATTACGAATGTTGTACATAATAAAATATTATATGTTTAAAATAAAAGATAAACAAAATTAAAGGCTCTTGAAATTAACAAATTAAAATAAAATATAATAATAGACCATAAAAAGCCAACGCAGTTGTAAGGCGTGTTTTTGAAGAAAAAAATAATCCATGAAAATGATCACATTAAACGATCTTTCTTCTTTATTGACATCAAATATTTCGGACTCAGTTCGAGCCTTCTTCAGTGATGAGTTTCTGACAAGACAAAAAAGGAAAGAGACTAATATCGGAGATAATCTATATTAAGCGTCAAAGAAATGCGTTGAATCTCCATAGTGACACGTTAAAATTGAATACTTCGTGTTTATCGATTATTGAAAACATGTCTAAAATGTAATAGTTTGTTGTTTGTTAGGACTGTTCTTGTCCTCAGTGTATACGGATTGTTTTTGTCGACACTATGACGTCATTTTATCGTTAGCATTCGAATCTTTTTGCTTAGTCGGCTATGTGCGTGCTGAGTATTCGTGTCCGTTTCTGTTTCGTCTTCTCGAGTCCGAGTGAGTTGCCTTTGTCTAATTTTAATTTTTTATTGCAAGGCTTTGTTTCTAGATTGTATACATTTATTTTGTTAGTGCATCACTCTTTGCGCCTTGCACCGCTTAAAGGGCTACTTGCATTTGGTTTCCTTCGGGTCGACTTGCCTTGATGAGTTCACGTTCGCTCTTTAAGACTATGCACGTATGATAACTACATTTTTTCTCTCTTATCTAATAATGACTGCGTTTTTAATGTTATCTTATTTGGTTCTTTTTTGTCTTGTCAGAATCACTGAAGAAGGCTCGAACTGAGTCCGAAACGTTTGATGTCAATAAAGAAGAAAGATCGTTTAATGTGATCGTTTTCATGGATTATTTTTTTCTTCAAAAACACGCCTTACAACTGCGTTGGCTTTTTATGGCCTATTATTATATTTTATTTCAATTATATGTTTAATTAATAAAATACTGTATATATAATTATAATTTAAATTTATTTGTATATAAATATTAACAAATTAATAAATAGTTATATTAACATATGTTATTCATATTTTAAATCCTATCAAAAGTATTTTTTACGAATGTGTTTTATTAATATACTAATAATATTTTTAATTTAATAATAAATGATATGGCATAATTCTTGAAGCACGCTATCTCTATAATATTTTTATTCCACATTATAAAAAACCTTTCTTAATTTTAATTTAAAAATCTACTTCATGAGAAAAACACGATTATTGATTTGATTATCGATTAAAAATTTTCCGTCGTTTTAGTCATATATCCACCATATAAATTTGAAAGAGTGAACAAAAACATAAAAAATTTATTATATTCTCTTATATACAATACTGTAATATTATATTCTAGTGTTAATAAGTTACGTTTTTTTATTAATTTGCTTAAAGATAATTTACCTAGATAAAGATAATTACCAGATACAAACTTGTAATAATATAGTTAATAAAATTTTATTTGAATGTATATTACTAATTATAAAAATTATCAAATTTTTGGTAGGAATATACTACTTTTAAACAGTATAAAAGAATTCAAATATATATATTTACAGATATTTTTGCATTCTACATAACGACCTCTTTTGCTTTAGACCTACGCGAAATAAACTGTTCTGCCATCTTACAGCGCTCGATCGCTAGCACGAATTTGGAGTGGGAAGAACGGCACCGTGCTTTGCTATTACATACCATTTCTCGATCGAAACGTCTGTTAACGACCTCAGAAGTTGTGTGTTTACATATGGCATATACATTTATTGTAATATCGCCAAGTGTTATTAGTCTTTGGAAGTTTCTCGAAATAAAAAGAAATCACAAATGCGCATATATATTTTTCATGTTTCAATGATAGTGGATAAAACATTAATTTATTGCAGCTAATTATTGTAACGAAACATACAGTTGCTTAGAATTTGTAGTATATCTCATTATACAGAGTAAGTTATTCAAAATTAAGTTTATTTTTATTTTTATATTTTTATATTTGTCTTAATTCCATCTTTTCTATTAAATCATGGTAGAGACAGTGCTGTGTTTATTTGTCCGATTGTACTTTCTAACAAAAATATATTTTTACAGATATCTAACAATAAGATAAAAGTAGTATCATGTTTCTTAAACTATTGTTAAGCAGCAGTTTAACTATCATCGTCGCGGCGCCATTTTTTACCGACGATCAGATAATTAAAATATCTCAAGAAGAGCTAAACAGGCACTCTTATTATATATTTCCGCAACATTATGATATCATCGTTACACATATCGAAGAAAATATTCTTGTCTGCAACTGCATTATACGTACAGAGATTAAACATCCAACATCAAGCATATTATTGTATTATTGTTTACATGTAAAAAATATTAATCTAACTATGTTTTATTCTTCATATTTTATGAATAATACTCAAGAAGAGATCATTTATGCAGTAAAATCTATGTATGATGTTGAGAAAAACATTGTCAAATATATATTCCCTAATGATCTATTGCCAGGGTATTACAACATAAAATTAGTTTATAATATAACTGAAGATACAGGCCTAAAAACCTTTTATAAAAGAGATGAGCGACAATGGTAAGTAACTGTTAAAATGTTAAATATATAGTAATTTCACGATGTTTATGATCAAGTCCTGGTAAATCACTTTATTTCTATTTAAAAAGTATTTTCTAAGAAAAACACATTTATATATAGACATGTACGTATTTGAAATGTTTCCATTCTTAATTATATGTTTCTCAAATCATCTTTTGGTAAAAAATTTTGCAATTTAATATGATCATTATTATTAAAATAAATGTAAGCTGCAAATAAAAATTAATTTATTTAATGTAGGCAGCAATAATACACGTCTTATACAGCATTTTATTGTCAACACTCGAACGAAATCAAATATTCCGGTAGAGATTTGAATTGTTTTCAAAATATAAGTAGATTTTGAAGGATTTATATTTTTATAAAACTTGCTTATATGAAATTTGAGATTTTGAACAAACACTTAAGTTTTACACTGTTTATTTTGACAATATCAATTTTAGGAAATTCATTTCTAATATTTAAAAAAGTCTACAATTTAGAAGGAAAACATTTCAAAACACATGTTTATATAAATTTTTTATCCTTATAGTTCATAAAAGTCATCAAAATTTGATTAGATCATAAACACTTACATATAATACAACTTTTATAAACACTCTGCATATAATACATACAATTATATATATAAACTACACTTATGCTGTTTCGTGTATTTAAACGTGTATTTATACACACCCATATTATTTAAAAATAATACTATTTTTAATAATAACTAAGACATATATGCATATGTGTTTTATTTAATAAACTAACACTAAAATAAGCAGTTCCTTTCACTTGTATAAAATTATGTACAAAATCATTGATAACATATCAATTAAAATCAATTTAATAAAGTTATTATTCCAATACTATTTTATATTGAAATTTATTTTAATTTTATTAAACGCATTAAAATTTTGATACTAAAATATTAATTATTAAATATTTATTTTGTATCTGTATATTCTAAAATAGACATTTAACGAATCCGCACGACTAAAATATATGCAACTTTTATACAATTTCATTGAAACCACTTTTGCATCAGGTTTTGCGATGTCTTTTATTATTGTTAATTCATATTTCTGAATGTGATAGGTTTGCAACGTATGTTGATCGTATTGGGATCCAACACATGATTCCGTCTTTGCCCGAATCTTTAAGCAGAATGCCCTATTATAAGCCCATCTACAATATTATTATCGAACATCAAAACAATACAGTTTTATTAAATCCACTGATACAAACAAAGGAAAGGAATGATAAAAACATGACGAAGACATATTTTCATACGTTTGTAAAGCCTATTTATTTACTATTTCTCAACCGAATTAATTTATCTTTTATGCATGGTACAAATAAAAGTGTCAGAGTTAATATGTGGTGTAGAATGCACTGCGAATTTGCACACCAATTTGCTGAAAATATAACAACGTACTTATTCGATAAATGGAAACGTTTGAATAAAACTTTGGAAATAAATCATATTGCACTTCCGGATTTTCAAAACGAAAGCATTATAAATTTGGGACTTATTCTTTACAGGTAACTATATAATTAGAAAAAATTAATATATTTTAATAATGAAAAAGAGAACAACACAAATTCTTGATAACTAAAATTATTTACATATCTTTTCTCTATTTTAAAAATATTATTTGAATATATTTTAAAAAATAAGTTATATTGTATGAAGCACAATGAGAGGAGAAACATATCTAATCGTTTATTATTAGTCCAGTTTATTATTGCCCAGAAAGTTATTGCGATTTTTGTTGTTTAAGATTTGGCGCTATTTCACGTTGTCTTTCTTTTGTATTTATATTATATCAATGTAAAAACCCAAACTTCGCTCTACATTTTAATGAAAATAACTGTGTTTTGATATTGGTTTCCCTTTTATTTAAACTATGAAATTAAGACTGATAAAATAGCAAATTCCAGCGATTTTTTTATATGAATTCAAAATGAGGCGTAAGTAAAGCAACTGAAGGCTTTCAATATTAACGATGCATTTGGTCCAGGAACCCCTAATGAACGTATAATGCAATGATGATTTACGTAAATTTCAGTGCAGAGCCTTGAAGTTGAAAAATTCTGGACGACTGCGATTATTGACGACGACCACTTGAAAGTGTTAGTTGAAATAGAGTCACGCACATCGATTCAAGAACTAGCGGAAAAACTTGGAGTAAGCAAGTCATCTGTTTCTGATTACCTGGAACAAATTGGAAAAACAAAAAAGCTCGACAAATGAATGCCGCATCAATTGAGCGAAAATCAAAAGAATCGTCACTTTAAAGTAGTTCTGCACTGATTTTGCGCAAACAGAATAATCCGTCTCTTGATCGCATTGTAACGTGCGATGAAAAATGGTTCTTGTATGATAATCGTCGACGTTTTGCACAATGGTTAGACCATGATGGTGCGCCAAAACGCTTTCCGAAACTAAAATTGTATTAAAAGAAGATTATGGTGATTATTTGGTAGTCGTCAGCCGAGATAATTTACTACAGCTTTTTAAATTCGGGCGGAATTATTACGGGAGAGAGATACTGTCAAGAAATTGACAAAATGCATCAGGAATTAACAAGTTTGCGTTCGGTGTTGGTCAACAGAAAAGTTCCAATTGTTCTACATGACAATGCTCGACTACGCCGCACAACCGACGCTGCATTAATCAATTGAGCTATGAAGCTCCATGAAACTCTGTCTCACCCATCATATTCTCACCAACTGACTGATCACTTCTTTAAACATTTCGACAATTTCTTGCAGGGGAAAATCTTTAACAATAAAGCTACTGTCAGAAACGCCTTCGAAGAGTTTATCGCTTCTAGAAATCTAAATTTTATGCTACAGGAATAAATAAATATTGTTTTTCGTTGGCAAAAATATTTAAACTTCAATGGTCCTCGTTTGATTCGATAAAGTTCACTTGCTAAAATATGCGTATTTGAATTTGAAGTTTACAAACCACAATAACTTTCTGGACAACCTATATCTTCAAACTGTAAATCAACTTATATGAAGAATAACATTAAAATATTCATATTTTATAATCTTAAAATTGAAAATTACAAATTAAAATATAAAGTTGTAAATTAAATAATTATAACAACATGATAATTTTAATAACGAGCAATAAGAGCCCACAACCGCGGATGGCAATGCGTGAATTATTTCGAACATTAATTGTTCACGAAAATTTTTAAGGCATATGCACATATGCCAAGTTATAGATTCTCTTGGTTTGAGACTTCTATAACACCCCCTTTTACCCCCCTGGAGAGATGTAGACAGGAAAAATATCGGGGCGAAGTCGCTGAATCGGGAATCGAACCCGAGTCTTTCGCTTGCCGGGCGACTGCTCTTACCACTGAGCTATTCAGCCCCACACCGACATTTCTCCTGTACGTTTTTATTAATCGGTGGAAATAATGAGAACACGATAATTAGCTCCACGTGTAGTTCTAAATGAATTGGTAAATTATTCGGCTCTATATATTTAAACAACATGATAATTTTAATAACGAGCAATAAGAGCCCACAACCGCGGATGGCAATGCGTGAATTATTTCGAACATTAATTGTTCACGAAAATTTTTAAGGCATATGCACATATGCCAAGTTATAGATTCTCTTGGTTTGAGACTTCTATAACACCCCCTTTTACCCCCCTGGAGAGATGTAGACAGGAAAATTATCGGGGCGAGTATTAAAATTATCATGTTGTTTAAATATATAGAGCCGAATAATTTACCAATTCATTTAGAACTACACGTGGAGCTAATTATCGTGTTCTCATTATTTCCACCGATTAATAAAAACGTACAGGAGAAATGTCGGTGTGGGGCTGAATAGCTCAGTGGTAAGAGCAGTCGCCCGGCAAGCGAAAGACTCGGGTTCGATTCCCGATTCAGCGACTTCGCCCCGATATTTTTCCTGTCTACATCTCTCCAGGGGGGTAAAAGGGGGTGTTATAGAAGTCTCAAACCAAGAGAATCTATAACTTGGCATATGTGCATATGCCTTAAAAATTTTCGTGAACAATTAATGTTCGAAATAATTCACGCATTGCCATCCGCGGTTGTGGGCTCTTATTGCTCGTTATTAAAATTATCATGTTGTTTAAATATATAGAGCCGAATAATTTACCAATTCATTTAAATAATTATATTAAGGTATAAAAATAGGTATATTATATTAAGGTTTTCACTCTTATCGATCAAAATTTAAAAAAGTTATATATATATATATATATAGTGCGATACTCGCTTCCAATATATTGCATTACTTTGTAATGAGCATTTAGAAATAAAACATGAATAATAATATATAATTAATATGTTAATTAATAGAATCATTTAATTATAAATTTGGAAATACAATATTTTTTATGTGGTATTATACAACTGAAATAATCATTATATAAAACATTTTTGTAATTTTCAGAGAAGCAGATATTATCTACAATGACAATGTAGATTCTGTTGCGACTAAAATCAAAATTGCCCGCTTTATGGCTCATAAAATAATACAGGAATGTTCTTATTATGAAAATCCACTTTGGCCGTTATCCTCTTTGTTAAATGAGGCTATTGTCTCATTTCTTGGATTATATGTCACCAATCAGGTTATTTTAAGCATTCTTTAGCGCAAATTTTACTCACTAGCAAATGTGTGTGTGTGTGTGTGTGTGCGTGTGTGTGTGCGTGTGCGTGTGCGTGTGCGTGTGCGTGTGCGTGTGCGTGTGCGTGTGCGTGTGCGTGTGCGTGTGCGTGTGCGTGTGCGTGTGCGTGTGCGTGTGCGTGTGCGTGTGCGTGCGTGCGTGCGTGTGTGTGTGTGTGTGTGTGTGTGTGTGTGTGTGTGTGTGTGTGTGTGTGTGTACATACGTGTGTATATATATATATATATATATATATATATATATATATATATATAGGTATATATATACACAAGGTGTCCTAGATCACCCGTACACTCCTTTTCCTTCAAAAACTAAGCATTTTAGAGAAAAACGTTTTGGTCAAAAATTGTATGGTTTTGAGGGCAATATAAGATGTTGTCATTGGTTTGACCTTGGATGGCATCGTTAAGGTCAGGTCAAGAACATCTTTAATTTCTTAAATGGAGCCACCTATTTTTTATTGCATATTCTTATAGCTTATGTTGACAGCTTTTCAAAACACTATAATAAAGTATTTTTTCAAGTACTTTTCGAGTTATAAAGAAAACACATAGTTATTTCTAAGAAAAAATATGTAATTTGCAATTAACAATTCCATATTTTTTCTTAAAAACAACTGTATGTTTTCTTTACACCAATTGATTCCTTTTATTATTTTGTACATAAAAGTATTAAGGTAAGATAATCGAAACATGAATATTTTTCAAGATATTTTATGTAAAATTAAGAAATAATTTCAAGCCTTATAACTCGAAAAGTACTTGATGAAAAAATACTTTTTTATAGTGTTTTGGAAAGCTCTCGACATAAGCTATAAGAATATGTAATAAAAAATAGATAGTTCCATTTAAGAAATTTAAGGTGTCCTTGACCTGATCTTAACGATGCCAGGATCAAACCAATGACACCATCTTATGTTATTCTCAAAACCATACAATTTTTGTCGAAAACGTTTTTCTCTAAAATGCTTAGTTTTTGAGAGAAAAGGGTGTACTGGTGGTCTAGGACATCCTGTATATTGTTTGGAAGTGAGCAAGGTTTGCGTTAAACATATATATATATATATATATATATATATATATATATATTACTATATATATATATATTACTGCCCTGAATAACATCCAAAAAATTTGTGGCGTCGCTCGTTGTTTATTAAAAAATTATAAACAAAAGAAGTTTTATAAGATTCACCGAATTTGGACACTATGTACAATAATAGACCTTTTATATTGAAAGTTATAAAGAAATAAACATATTAAAAAATTTTTTAATAAACAACGAGCAACGCCTAAAATCTTTTGGATATTACTCAGTGCAGTGACAATATATGTCGAGTAATGGGGATGGCTGTGTAAAAATAAATATTTACCATTATAGCGTGTAATTTTTTTTATAAATCAGAATATTAAGCGAAAATTTTATATTTACAAAGTAAAGTGAATTTTTTAATAATGCTAATTTTCAAGTAAATGTTACAAACATAGATAATACAATTTAAAATATTTTTACATTTTTATGTTTCTGTTATTTTTTGTGTGTGTGTCAAAGTCACTATATTACATTTGTCCGACTTTAAATTATTATATATAAACAAAGAAAAATTATCATTCAGATTCCACATAATATATGTATACATATAGAAATTGTGTAATAAGATAATTTAGCTATATAATATATTTTAATAATTTTAAAAATATTAATTTTAAAATTATATATCGAGTAATCATTTTTGTTATTAATATATTATATTTTTAAATTATTTATTCTATATTTTAAGAGTATAAAAGTATAAGAGATTTTTTTACATATACGTAGAAAATAACAGCTCTAATGAATATTGCTTTGTGTGTTAAATATAATATTAATTAAGTAAATACATTTAAACTATTTTCTATAGACTCTCCCAAGTATCCGGATGATGGACTTGTTTGTGGTACAAATTCAACAAGAATCCCTTCATTTCGATACTGAATATAATACATCACTTTATAATACATCATTCAACATTTCTTTTGAACATTACAGTTACATTAAAGGTATGATAATATAAATAAAAATTGATTATGAGTAAATTTTTGAAAATAAATGCTTATAAAACAAGTAGAATAACTCATAAAAATTATAATTTTATATACATGGTGTCAGAAAAAGCAGTGATGGGGGGGGGGAAGAGCTTTCGCCGAGCGCCTGCACTCCCCTCTCCATTCATTGTTTCGCCGCGCACCGCTATTATGTTACAGTGAAACCGCCTTCACCGCCAAGCACTTTTAGTCACGCGCATTGGTCGATCTTCTTTAATTTATTTTTCGTTAATTATTGCGAATATCGCAAAATAGTATAATATCTTCCTTTTTAATTTGAGCCAATCTACATTCACACTTCTGCAAAAATGTTTCTAACTGTATAATCTCTGCATTATATACATGCACACTTATATACATACATAATAAAGCTGTAGTATATAAAATTATATATAAAATATATTATGTATACAAGATGTTTCTTTTTAAATGATACAGTCGATTATCTCGCGAACCAATGATTGTACTGAAAAATTTTTCGCACGAAAGTTGCGTAGCTTGAAGGGGTACACATGATGAAAATATAGACTTGACCTTGTTAAAGTCAGGTCAAGATCATTAATACTTTTTTACATGAAAATCTCTATTTTTTTATTACTTATTCTTATAGATTACTTCGAGAGCATTTCAAAACGCTATAATAAAGTATTTTTTCATTGAGTACTTTTCAAGTTATATCTTAATTTTACATAAACTATAAAATATCTAATAAAATATTTATTTTTCGATTGCCTTATCTTAATACTTGCAAATTAATGTGTTTAATATCAGTTTGCTTAAGAAAAGTATTAAAATTGTCAACTTTAACTTTAACTTATATCTTTTAAACCAATGTCGCCTCTCGTTTACTTTTATGCGCGGAATTACTCAGGATAATTTCCTTTATAACATATTCAAATGATGATAAAATCAGTGATGTATAACGTTTTATCATACTTTTACCATAATTATTAATTATTATTTACTATAATTATTATCTTATTCATATTCTGATGTAAATTATATAATTATAGTATCCAGTCTATTGCGTAGATTACAAGAAATGATTACTAAAGAGATATTTTGGCAGAGTATCCGTATATATGTGAAAGACAAGTAAATAATACACCATATTACTATAATTACTATTTTTATTTAAATTAAATTAATTTTATTTTTATTTAAACTTACATCATTTCTTTCATACTTTATTATCTTTATTATTACCATTTATAATTCTTTTTACCTTCAATGTCATTAAATATTCAAGATATATTTTCAACTTACATATACACTTATTTTTTAAAAGTAATCAAGTTTGGCTATTCCTTTTAAATTATAATTTAAACTGTAGCATCAAATTTATATAAAAACTTTAAATCATATGATTAATTATGTAATTAATTACATATTTAATTAAATTAAACACAAAATATAATTAACAATTTTATATTGTGATAATAATAATTATTATATAATAATAATTATTATATATATATATATATATATATATATATATATATGTGTATATATTTGCTTGTATATAATACCTTTCGTTAACTTATCAATAATTTTTGCATAAATTTTATAACTTTAGCAAGCCAGCTTTTAACTATTTTAGTGAAATTATGAAGAATCTTTCGTCTATTCAAATGTCTACAGGCAATTTATTTATTATAATGCACCTAATTAAGTCTATAACAAAACGAAAATGTTGTGATATAGCGAAATTAGAACGAAATTACAATCTGACTATCAGAGGGTTAGATGCAATAGTATACAGTGATGATTACATACCTATGTCGTATGTGAAGTTGGGTGACTCTATAATATATAATCTAGAACAAATTGGTAAGTTTGCAAAAAAATTTATTACATTTTATAATGTTTATCATACATACACAATATCTTTCTATT